>NW_028318432.1:0-40000 GCF_062004578.1 Staurois parvus
TGCAGTGTATACTAGTACATTATGACATTACCCTGCAGGGGGGGCCAATGTTTTTTAAATGTGGTTTACTACCACTAACATATAGAAGCACTGTATGGTTTAGAACTAGAGATCTCATCTATTTTTGCAATATGTAAATGTATTTTCCTGTACTGTGGAAACATTCCAGTGAATTAGCATCATATTGGTGCCAAAATATATCTAAAAAGGTATCAATCTATCTAAAATGGTAAACACGCTACTAATTATAACTTACACATTTTAACATATGAACATAATGCGAAAAACATAACCGTACTATACTACAGAGCAGGCCATATGGTTTGAAGTGTAAAAAAAAAAAATTTCAATCTATTCCGCTCATTAGCATTGTAAAATGTTTCACACATCTGCTCTCACAAAACACATTTGTTTTCATGACCATGCTGAAGTGGATGTAACAGACTGTGGTGGACACTAGGTGGCAGCAACAAACATATGCATGACTGTCTGCAGAGACATCAGGGAAGAGAGTTACAAATGTAACTTCTCTAGAGGTGCAAATGGTGATTGAGGAATCTGCTTGAATTCCACACACAGGCACGTTTGGCAAACATATCTAGAAATCTGTAAATTGCAAATTTTAATGCAAACCCCACTGTTGTCAGCTAAAATGCAAACAAAGGACATGGGGAGCTGGGCACCGGTAGGGGGAATGGAGCACCAATGCAATATTAACCAATTGCCCTCCAGAGGATTTATCTCCTTTCCTGGCCAGGCCATTTTTCGTGATACGGCGCCGTGTAACTTTAACTGACAATTGCGCGGTCATGCAACACTGCACCCAAATTAAATTTATGTTCTTTCCCCCCCCCCCCCCACAAATGGAGCGGTCGGTGGTATTTGATCGCCTGTGCGTTTTTATTTTTTGTGCTATAAACAAAAAAAGGCCGACAATTTGGAGAAAAAGAAAAACCAATATTTTTGACTTTTTGGAATTAAATGTCCAGTAAAAAAAAAAAAAAAAAAAACCATCATCATAAATTTAGGCCAACATGTATTCCGTATACATGTCTTTGCTAAACCAAAAAATCCCAATATGTATAAATTAATTGGTTTACATGAAAGTTATAGCGTCTACAAATGACGGTATATATACAGGAATTTTTTAAGTTTTTTAATTCTAGTAATGGCGGCAATCAGCAACTTATAGTGGGACTGCTGTGGGCATTTCGACACTTGGAGGAACTGACTTGGTTTCACTGAAATCCCCAGTAACACTAATACAGTGATCAGTGCAAACAAAAAGCACTGACACTGTACTAATGACACTGTACTAATGACACTGTACTAATGACACTGGCAGGAAGGGGTTAATATCTGGGGTGATCAAAGGGTGAACTGTGTGCGGTGTGTGTTTCACTGTGTGAGCACATTGCTTTGTATTGCTCTACTATGCAGAGCATTACAAAGGAGCTGACAGTCGAGAGATCTGTATTGTTTACATACAGGTCTCTCCCCCCGTCAGCGATACTTGACAATAGCCGGGTGCCGACTGAGGATTCCCGGCCAGGACTCGGTGATCGTCAACTGAGGCCGCCAATGGCAGCAAGGCCCCCCACTGTAAATGCAAAATCACGCATATATATATACACACATATATATATACACACACATATATATATATATAATATATATATATATATAAATATATATATATATATATATATATAAAACACACACGTGATTTTGCACAACCCTACATCAGTATTTCTGTTACAGGACGGCGAGAAAATAGTTTAAAAAAAAAAATGAATCACTTTGATGAGAAGCAGCTCTAAAGGATAAGTTCACCTTTTGCGCAAAAATAATAAATGCACATTTTTGTAGGTTAAAAAAACATGCATTTATCATTTATGTCTGCAGGAGCCTGTAAAGCATTGCACCAGCGATCAGTAGATCTCCTGCAGACCTGCTCGTATATCTGCTTGCCGTACGGGATGTATGGGCAAGCAGATATACTGAGAGGAAGATTCAATGAACTTCCATGGTGTTCCACAGCGACACAAGCCGACAGCTGCTAAGGAGTTGGAACTTGTAGTTCATCCATTCACAGAACACTGTAAATGAATGATGTGGCCAGATTAAAAAAAAGTAATAAAAAATTAAAAAAAGATAAAAAATATATTATATATATATTTTTTTTCATACTGTCACCAGTCAGTGTCCCTGATCACCACCATGCCAGTTATATGATGACGCTGTACTGCACTGGTGACTGTATGTAAAAAAGAAAAAAAAAGAAAAAAAAAAATTGTGAAAATAATTTTTTCATTTTCCAAAAAATGACAAAAAAAATACAACTTCAAAGAACTCGCCATGCCTCTTATGAAGTACGTCGGACTGTCTGCTTTACAAAAAGGGGTCATTTGGGGGATATCTGTACTGTTCTGACATTCTTGGACCTCAAGAAATTAGACTGGCTGTCAGTACTTCAGGATTGAATAATTTTCAGATCTATACCATAGTTTGTGAACTCTATAACTTTCCTACAAACTAAAAAATACATCCTAATTTGGGTTATTTTCACCAAAGACATGTAGCAGAATACATCTCGGCCTAAATTTATGAAGAACAATTATTTATTTGTAAACTTTTATAACAGAAACAAAGAAAAATTTGTTTTTTCTTCAAACTTTTTGGTCTTTTTTTGTTAATTTAGCAAAAAATAAAAACCCCAGTGGTGATTAAAAACCACCAAAAGAAAGCTCTAGTTGTGTGAAGAAAATGATAAAATTTTAGTTTGGGTACAATGTTGTATGACTGCGCAATTGTCATTCAAAGTGTGAGAGCGCTGAAACCTGAAAAATGGCCTGGGCAGGAAGGGGTAAAATTGCCCGGTATTGAAACGGTTAAACAGTGACAGCTAGTATGGGTAACTTTACCACATACTTCTGTCATGGGGGGGGGGGGGGGGGCAGCAGCTGTAGCATTGTGAACATGTTCCACCCTAAAAACTCGTGCAACATGTAACATGTTCCCAAAGGTGAACTTATTCATTAAGGCTTCAAGTGGAAGAAAAGGCTTAAATAAATGACCCGATGCAATCAGTTCAGCAATGGAAGTACATTGGTGTGTCTAAAGCTTTATTTATGTACCTTTTCTTCTTTATAATGCATAATAATGTGACCACAATGCCTCTGTTCATCCTGGAAGTTCGGCTGGTAGGCGTGTCTACTACCTCCTCCTTCATGATAAAACAAGAGCTCTAAATGGAGCAGTGACAGGCGCAATGTGGGGCGGGGCTGGGAGGAAGGGGGCGGGGCTGGATAAGGCTGTGCTGTTACTTACACAGACACTGACAACAGTACCAGGAAGTGCCACATTTGGCTGCACAGGCACACCGTTGTATGCGAATCAAAAGAGGTTTGCTGAATGTCTAGATTGGACTGCTGTATCTAATCATTCAGCAATTCCTATAAATGCAGAATATAAAAGTTTTATTTATTATTCATGTAATTAAAAGGTATTTTTGTTTGTTTTTACCTGAAATTCCACTTTAACCACTTTAGCTCCTGGAAGGTTTTACCCCCATCATGATCAGGCCATTTTTTGCTATACTTCTCCATCACATCCAACAACGCCACCATCAAACCCGCCCTGCAGGCCAGAGTACTTGGTGTCATTCTGCACTCCAACCTATCCTTCCAGCCCCAAGTCCAATCTTTAACAAACTCGTGCAGACTCCACCTCCGCAACATCGCCAAAATCCGCAGGTTCCTAACCCCAGAAACCACTAAACAGCTCATCCATTCCCTCATCATATCACGACTCGACTACTGCAACTCCCTCCTCACTGGCCTTCCTCGCCGCTGGCTATCCCTGCTTCAGTCCATCCTGAATACGGCTGCCAGACTCATTCACCTTACCAACCGCTCTGTCTCCGCCACCCCCCTCTGCCAATCCCTCCACTGGCTTCCGATTGTGCAACGGATCAAATTCAAAATCCTAACATTGACATACAAAGCCGTCCACCATACTGCCCCGAACTACATCACTGACCTAATATCCAAGTACCGCCCAGCACGCATACTCCGCTCCTCACAAGACCTCCTTCTCTCTAGTTCCCTGGTCTCCTCCTCCCATGCCGCCTCCAGGACTTCTCCAGGGTGTCGCCCATCCTCTGGAACTCCCTGCCCCAACCCATCAGATTATCACCTACTCTCCTCTCCTTTAGGCGCACCCTGAAAACCCATCTCTTCAGGGAAGCCTACCCCACCCCCTGCTAACTTGCCAACCTCCTCCACTCTTCCTACCACTCCATCCCCCACAGCTATCTTCTCCTGTACCACCATCCCCTCCCTCCTAGATTGTAAGCTCGAAAGAGCAGGGCCCTCGATCCCCTCATGTTTTGCATTGTATTGTTGTTGTTCTGTCACATGTTCTGTCCCCCTTTGTAATGTACAGCGCTGAGCGAACTATTGGCGCTTTATAAATACTGTATAATAATAATACTGCACTAGTTTAACTTGCGTGGTCATGCAACGCTGTACCCAAACAAAAAACTTATATAAATGGTTTTCACACAAATAGAGCTTTCTTTAGGTGGTATTTGATCACCACTCGGTTTATTTCTTACGACATGTCTTTGATAATACAATTTTTTTTTTTTTTTACTGCTAACGGAAGTGATCAGCGACTTATAATGGAACTGCAGCGAGCAATCTGACACCAACTACCACAGAGCTCTGTGTTGTTTACCAACACAGAGCGCTGAGCTGTGATTGGACACAACCGATCAGCAGGTCCTGGCCATGAATAATTGGTACAATCACAGCGTGTGCTCGCAGGGGGGACCCAAAACCTGGAAGTAGGCAGCGACGTACCCATGCGCTACCTACAGTGGCCGCCCATCCAAAGTACACTGCGGGTGGGCAATCGTAAGCTAGTTAAAGAACTATTATTATTTTATGTTATTTATACAGTATACAGTTGTGTCCAAAATTATTCAACCCCCAATGCTGTAAAGGGGTTTAGGGACTATAGTGTACATTTGGAATTGTATTCAGAATCAAATCCTACAAGGACGTTGTAACTACCCAAATGCAACTAAAATGACATCAATTGTTTATGTAATACAGTAGTAAATGGTTCTTATGTGGTTTCTTCATTGCCACAATTATTCAACCCCTTAAAGACTACCACTCTGAAGAACAGAGGTTCATACAGGTGCTTTCCATCAGGTATTGAAAACACCTGTGGATGTCACCGAGCAGCAATCAAGCATAATAAGCACCAATTAGGCAGCTTTAAAATGACTGTGATACTCAGCTCCTTCTAGACATTTACTGGTGTGGTTACAAACATGGTGAAGGCAAGAGAATGGTCCAGGAAGACAAGAGAAGAGGTGATTTCTCTTCACAGGAAGAGCAATGGCTATAAGAAGATTGCAAAGATGTTAAACATACCAAGAGACACCTTAGGAAGCATCATTCGCAAATTCAAGGCAAAGGGCACTGTTGAAACGCTACCTGGTCGTGGCAGAAAGAAGATGCTGACTTCGACTGCTGTGCGCTACCTGAAGCGTAGAGTGGAGAGAAGTCCCCGTGTGACTGCTGAGGAACTGAGAAAAGATTTGTCAGATGTGGGTACAGAAGTTTCAGCCCAGACAATAAGACGCACACTGCGTAATGAAGGCCTCCGTGCCAGAACTCCCAGGCGTACCCCCTTGCTGTCTCCAAAGAATAAGAAGAGTCGACTGCAGTATGCCAAAAGCCATGTGGACAAACCACAAAAGTTGTGGGATAGTGTTCTGTGGACTGATGAAACAAAATTAGAACTGTTTGGGCCCATGGATCAACGCTATGTTTGGAGGAGGAAGAACAAGGCCTATGATGAAAAGAACACCTTGCCTACTGTGAAGCATGGTGGAGGGTCAATCATGCTTTGGGGCTGTTTTGCTTCTGCAGGTACAGGGAAGCTTCAGCGTGTGCAAGGTACCATGAATTCTCTTCAGTACCAGGAGATATTGGATGGAAACGTGATGCAGTCCGTCACACACCTGAGGCTTGGGAGACGTTGGACCTTTCAACAGGACAATGATCCCAAGCATACCTCCAAGTCCACTAGAGCATGGTTGCAGAGGAAAGGCTGGAACATTTTGGAGTGGCCATCGCAGTCACCAGACTTAAATCCGATTGAGAACCTCTGGTGGGACTTAAAGAAAGCAGTTGCAGTGCGCAAGCCTAAGAATGTGACTGAACTGGAGGCCTTTGCCCATGAAGAATGGGCGAAGATACCCGTAGATCGCTGCAAGACACTTGTGTCAAGCTATGCTTCACGTTTAAAAGCTGTTATAACTGTAAAAGGATGCTGTACTAAGTACTAAGATTGAATGTCACTTGGGGGTTGAATAAAACTGATAATGCTGTGAGCACAGAAAAGACATTTGTGGTTATTTCATTATAACTGTTATGTTATATTTGTCTGACCTACAAGTGCCTCTTTAATGTAAATGTAAGCAAGATGACTGAATGATCAAAAGCAATGTCAAACTGGCCAAAACACTCAATTTCAGTGGGGGTTGAATAATTTTGGACACAACTGTATTATACATTTTAAAGTTATTTAACCACTTTCTGCCTGCCCACAGTACATTTAGTGCGAGCAGGTGGCAGCTACAGGCTAGGCAACATACCCGTAACGTCACCATCCGTTTCCGGGTTTTTGGGTGCAAAAGCACACGCCCCCTGCTGACCTGTGCTTGGACAAAGACAAGTTTGTCAGTAGGTTTCAGCTACTGCAGCTGTGCTGTCTGTCACAGTTTGCCGCCGATCGCCGGGAAACAGCCGGTAAGGACCGGCTGTGACCCAGCGACTGACATCCGCGGCGGTGATCGGCGGGACAGATAGGGCGGCGGCGCGCCTCACGCGCGCCCCGTTTTAAAACGTGGTTTTGCCTGCCCGTGCCTCCCTGCCGCCGTATTTCTACAGTGGCAGGGCGGCAAGTGGTTAATTTGCATACAATTTTGCATGCCCAAGCAATTGCTAGTAAAAAGTAGCACAGTTCTGAATGTCCTTTGATGATGTTGTATGCATATATGTATGCTATAGGCTGACAGAAGATGAAGCAGCTGGAGGACTGTGTTCTGGATATGCCGATCCTGGGGTGATCAGCATGGCAGACTGTGACCCTGGAATGGCAGCATGGCAGTCAATGCCCCTTTTCATTTATTCCGGTTCAGTGACTCACTAGGTGGTTAGGCCAGGATCAGAACCAAGTCAACAACCATATCAATATGTTCTAACTTGCAGACCTTTTTTTGCATAGTAATAAATAGAGTGTTGGTAGGTCCAAATAGTTCCAGAAGATGAGTAGCAGAAAAAAGTTCTATCACAATCAAGCAGGTAAGTTACATCCTGGAATACACTGAGAAGTGCACAAAGAAGATTTGCTGGATAAAGGTACTTACTGGTCAGCTTGTTGTGACTCAGAATGAGTTGGGTGATGTGGGACAGGGTGACTGTGAAAGGAAACAGAAATGTCACATTTCATTTTACGCAGGAGAATACACATAATCAGCAGCTATATAGAAGCCCTTGGATATTGGTCTACATTAGCAGTATTTTTATTGTTCAATCTATTTTATTCACATAAACAGCACAAAAGTTCTCCCACAGAGAGCAAGAATGTATTTTACAGGCATCCTAAAATTACAGAAAAATGTAATAAGTATAAACGTACTAAATATATCCGAAGGTGAGCTCAATTTCCTTCAACACCATTAGGTTATACCAAGGCCGGATCTAGTGGGGTTCTGGGGTGGGCTCTGCCCCCCCAGATTTTAACTGTGCCCCCCAGGTCCCTGAGAGTGCATGAGCCAGTCTGATGCAGACAGTTGATGTAGGGAGGCACTCTGATGGGGACAATCCATGTAAGAGAGCTCCCATGGGGACACCTAATTTAAGGGGGCACTCTGATGGGGATAACTGATCATACGTAAGGTGGACTCTGATGGTTACCCTGATGTAAGGAGGGCACTCTGATGGGGAAACCTGATGTAAGGAGGGCACTCTGATGTAAGGGGGCAAACTGTTGGGAACCTGATAAAAAGGGGACTTTGATGTGGACTCCTGATGTAAGAATGGCACTCTGATGGGGACCTGGATATAAGGGGGCACAGGTTCTGATTAATCATCCTATTCTAATGATAGCCAAATCCATACTAGTGTTTCCCAGGATATGACACAGTGACAGACTGTCAGTGACTCACACACAGTGTTGACATCCTACCCTCTGACTTAATTTACTGCACCCCCAGATCAGATAGGCTAGATCTAGCCCTGGGTTATACTGAGCCAGTGTTGGTATTAGTACAGCTTCTGGTGCCTTGACATGCTTTCCCCACTCATGCTCACCAGCCCAAGCACACTGCTGCCCCAATGAAAATTCTACTCTACTAAATAAGGAAAATGTGCATGTGTCACCTACCCTCCCACAACGGTTGGTGCCAATAAGCAGACCCAAATGCTGTCACATGGGGGTGGGAATGTATGAACCAACCATGGTGTATGGGCACTGTATGCATGATAATGAAGGACACAGTAGGAATCAAGGGACCAGGGAGAAAGTGTTATATATTGGCTATACAATTAAAGGAGCGCTATGGATTTATCTGATCTTGCTTATAAAATAATATAGGAGGGCGGAAAAAATAAATAAAAAGGAACTGGTACAAAACAGGAGAGAGAATAAATGGGTTTTATTTTTATTCCACTTAACTTACGAAGTATTTGAAGGTTTGAATGCACAGCTGTAAATATTTTTTTATAACACACCAGTATTTGGCATGTTTGGTGTATCGCAGCTCATTCAGAATGAATAGGCTTCTTAAGACAATGCATGTAAAAGAAAAACACAGTGAACGCACAGGTGTGAGCCTGACCTAAAACTGATCAGAATTGGCACCCAGGAACAGAATTGTGAGTAATCAATATTGGTGTGTAGATTCAGGAAACTTGTATGAACTCTACTTACACAGGCCGGAAATGTCCAGCATGCTAGCGATCCCTCGGTCGCACATGTCAATTTCTGTGACATTCTTCTCCCGGCTCTCCTCCACGATCTTCTTCAAAGACTTGGACATCTTGATGCTGGAATGTAAACCAAAAACATGAATATTGTGACAGAACAGCTGGTTACTCTAAAACCTATTCTGCACAGATCTGTACCCACAAAATCACTGACTTGCCAGCCAAACCAGTGTGATGTCTGTAATGCCTATGAAATGTGTTGGCCTTGGACCCTTTGTTTCTTGGGTAATTTTTACAATAAAGCATTACTGCCCAGATAACAGGAGCATGAGACATTGATGTCATTTCTCCAGGTCCAAGGAACAGAGTCGCAAGATATTAGACTGATTAAATTAGATAAGAACTTGTTTGTGCAATTAAAGATGTCTACTTGTTTGAGAAGTTAGAAATATTTAAGTTTAGAATAGATAAGATGCTGATCTGAAGCAAAAGTGTGATATTCTTAGATAAACGTTGTTTGTTCAGTGTAGTGGCTGGGCGTGACTCTGTTATCCTCAGGGAACCTGATAGCTCCTCCTAGAGTGGGTGTGGTGCCTGCCCACTTCGGGAGAGCTGCCAGAAAAAGGGTTTAAAACAGGAAGCTTTAGCATGGTCAAGGCGAGCAGCCTTCCTATGAGAAAAGGGAGACTCTGACGCTTGGACTCTTGCCAAGGCTATATGGGCTCATCGGTTGGTCGCGTTACGGCTTCTCCGCAACCCCCTATGCATTATGGTTCCGATGGGGTCTGTTCCTTTCCGACTTCCCATAGCTTTGGTAATGCATTAATTCTATGCTGTGACGCTGTCAAAAGATGTGTATTTCATGCTGTAATGCTCACATTATTATTGGTGTGTGTTATTATGCAGATTGTGATGACTATAAGATATATCCTCCTGTGTGTTGTGTGATAATAAAAGTGGAGGTTTTGACAGTGCAAGAATATTGCAGTTGGATTCTGTTATTTCTTGGAGTGCCGAGTGAATGCTATGATGTGCCAGGGCAGGTGTTCATCCGGTAGTGGGTTTTTCATATGCTTAGAATAATTAATGGTGTAAATGCTGGTTAAACATACTCGTGTGTGACTACCTGTGTATTGTGTGTATGTGACTTGCTTTTAGTTATTGTGTCCAGCATTGCATTACAATGTCGCTGTGTCCATGTCTCCTTTCTATCCATTATGGGAGCAACACTACATGAGTAGGACGGCACTCTCTCTGTTGTTGGCAAGTTTTGGTGAGTTTGTCAGTCACAGGATTACTAGTGTGATATACAGTTGCAAGAAAAAGTATGTGAACCCCTTGGGATTACATGGAGTTTTGCATGAATTGGGCATAAAATGTGCTCTGAATGTCATCTAAGTCACAACAATAGAAGAACACAGTCTGCTGAACATAATACTACACAAACATTAGATGTTGCCATGGTTTAATTGCACATAACGTGTAAACATTCACAGTGCAGGGAGGAAAAAGTATGAGAGGCCCTAGCTTAATGACTTCTCCCAGAGCTAATTGTAGCCAGGAGTGAGCCAACCTTGACTCCTATCAGTGTGATGATATTGGATGTGTTGCCGACAGCTGTCCTGCCCTTAAAAAACACACACCTGTTTTGGGTTTACTGGTTTCAAGAAGCACTGTCTCATGTGAACCATGCCTCGCAGAAAAGAGCTCTCAGAAGACCTACGATCAAGAATTGTTGACTTGCATGAAGCTGGAAAGGGTTACAAAAGTATCTCCAAAAGCCTTGATGTTCATGTGTCCACGGTAAGACAGACTGTCTACAAATGGAGAAAGTTTAGCACTGTTGCTACTCTCCCTAGGCGTGGTCGTCCTGTAAAAATGACTGCAAGAGCACAGCGCAGAATGCTGCATGAGGTAAGGAAGAATCCCAGAGTGTCAGCTAAAGACCTACAGAAATCTCTGGCACATGCTAACATTTTTGTTGACAAATCTACAATAAGGAAAACATTAAACAAGCATAGAGTACATGGGAGGACACCATGGAGGAAGCCATTGCTGTCCGAAAAGAATATTGCAGCACGTTTGAAGTTTACAAAAGAGCACCTGGATGTTCCACAGCACTACTGGCAAAATATACTGTGAACAGATGAAACCAAGATTGAGTTGTTTGGGAAGAACACAAAACACTATGTGTGGAGAAAAAAAAGGCACAGCACACCAACATCAAAACCTCATCCCCACTGTAAAACATGGCGGAGGGAGCATCATGGTTTGGGGCTGCTTTGCTGCCTGAGGGCCTGGACAGATTGTTGTCATTGATGGGAAAATGAATTCCAGAGTTTATCAAGACATTATGCAGGAAAACGTACGACCATCTGTCCGCCAACTGAAGCTCCGCAGAGGATGGGTGATGCAACAGGACAATGACCCAAAGCATACAAGTAATTCAACAAAACAATGGCTGCAACAGCACAGAATACGCCTTCTGGAGTGGCCCAGTCAGAGTCCTGACCTCAACCCGATTGAAATGCTGTGGCATGACCTTAAGAGAGCGATTCACACCAGACATCCTAAGAATATTGCTACACTGAAACAGTTTTGTGAAGAGGAGTGGTCCAAAATTACTCCAGATCGTTGTGCAGGTCTGATCTGCAACTACAGGAAACGTTTGGTTGAGGTTATTGCTGCCAAAAGGAGGGTCAACCAGTTATTAAGTCCAAAGGTTCACATACTTTTTCCTCCCTGCACTGTGAATGTTTACATGTTATGTGCAATAAACCATGGCAACATCTAATGTTTGTGTAGTATTATGTTCAGCAGACTGTGTTCTTCTATTGTTGTGACTTAGATGACGTTCAGAGCACATTTTATGCCCAATTCATGCAAAACTCCACGTAATTCCAAGGGGTTCACATACTTTTTCTTGCAATTGTAGTCCTTAGAAAAGTGACAGGAGTGCTTACAATAGTCAGTTTTTAGTCTTTTATGCAAGACCTTTATCCCAAAAGGGAAAAAACTGTTGCTATAGCTGTCTAAAAAAAAAAAGTGTTAGCAGACCAATCACAGCGATCACATATCAGTTGTAAACAATGACTGTCTTTTGTAGCCAGTACTTACTAATGTGATCCCTATGATTGGTCACAGTGCTAACATGGTACAGAGCCAATCATAGCAGAACTGTACAAAGTGATAGCTTTGGCCACGATAGTAAACAATGGCACATGAATGGATGCTATTCAGTGTTAAAATGCTTGCTTGTATAGTGGTTATCACTGTAATAGGCAATCATAATGTAAAAAAAAAAAATTCCTGATCACCTTCCCAAAGCAGAACAGTGTCACTGTACTGCTCCTGTAACAGTATGTAAAAAAAAATTTAAAAGTGTGTGTGTATATATATACGCCTGGTCCTGGATAATTGACGCATAACCTGTTGTGAAATTGCACAAAAGATTAATCTTTCTGTGGGAACAGTGAACACAACGATGACGAAGTGAAGCAGGCTGTCCTAGTATGGTTAAGGTGTACTGACAACTCTTTCTATGTAAAAATAAATGCAGTTTCCAGTGTTTGAGATATAGAAATAGAGATATATATCTATCTATCTATCTATCTATCTATCTATCTATCTGCATACACACACATTTACTGTCACCTGTTAGTGTCCCTGACCACCACCACACCAGTCATATTGTCCGTATTCACACCAATTACAGTGTCCTGTATGCATAATTTATGCTCCTTGAAAGCCCAAAAGGCACTCCTTGGATGTTGGGCCACTCTATGCATCAAGGCCGTGAAAAAAGTATCACATGTGTTCTTCCAATACTAGGGAGGAATAGCAAAAAGTCTTATAAGAGTGTATACTTGTGAGCTACTATGGTGGCACAGAGGTGCTTATAATTAATTAACTCCTTTAAATGTGATGGTGCATCAACACATAAAACACATACTCAAAATACTGTGTGAAAATAAACAAATAAAATATTAAATGTGTCGCGCTCCTCAAAAGAGTGTTTAGTGATAAATAATATATACTTATGTGTAAATATAAATTAAATAAATAAATCTAAATAAATAAATAGATATTATTTCATGGTGATATAATTTAAATTAAATTTAAAACACTCCCAGTGCTATAATTAATTTGATTATAAATAACTGAAAATTATATATTTAATAATATGAAGAAATATAATGTAATATGCCACAAAGAAAACCTCCTTGCACAATAATATATATGTGCAAAAAGTGTGCATGTGCAAAAATGCAAATATTGCCCAAAGCAGTAGTATATCAAAATATATATATGATAAAGTGCAATACCCAAATAAGTATGGAAAAATAAATAATGGTAAAACTGTGCAAATAATATATTATAATCACTCCACTTGTGCAACCTAAAGTGGTGATTAGGACTGTATACTGCTAATCCTTAGCTTAGATGAGATATAAACGTCCCAATCTATGCAGATATATGGAAAGTCTATTGCTGTTGAAGTAGACTGTGGTGTTACTTTCCTTCCACTAGATGGCCTCCCAGTTCCTTCCGAGTTGTGAGGGCTGGATGGATGGATATAGATATCTCCCCTCCTGTTGTTTGGGGTCTATCTCCTATCTCCTCTTCCTCCCCTTTACTCCTCCGATTTAGGCCATGAAAAAGAAAAATTCCCACATGGTGCTTTTATCCTTTATAAAAAGATTTTAATGCGTCTCCAGACAAATGCAAACTCACATTCCACAGAGCAATACAGAGCGTTTTTAAAATGTGTGCCCTCGCACAAAGACAGTACTCGCCGTTCCGCTGATAGTGGCGTCGTGACGTCAGAGCCCCTCCCCTACGCGTTACGCCACAAGGTCACGTGGCTTCCTCAGGGGGATGTAATTAATAGAATGTAGTAGATTATTACATCCCCCTGAGGAAGCCACGTGACCTTGTGGCGTAACGCGTAGGGGAGGGGCTCTGACGTCACGACGCCACTATCAGCGGAACGGCGAGTACTGTCTTTGTGCGAGGGCACACATTTTAAAAACGCTCTGTATTGCTCTGTGGAATGTGAGTTTGCATTTGTCTGGAGACGCATTAAAATCTTTTTATAAAGGATAAAAGCACCATGTGGGAATTTTTCTTTTTCATGGCCTAAATCGGAGGAGTAAAGGGGAGGAAGAGGAGATAGGAGATAGACCCCAAACAACAGGAGGGGAGATATCTATATCCATCCATCCAGCCCTCACAACTCGGAAGGAACTGGGAGGCCATCTAGTGGAAGGAAAGTAACACCACAGTCTACTTCAACAGCAATAGACTTTCCATATATCTGCATAGATTGGGACGTTTATATCTCATCTAAGCTAAGGATTAGCAGTATACAGTCCTAATCACCACTTTAGGTTGCACAAGTGGAGTGATTATAATATATTATTTGCACAGTTTTACCATTATTTATTTTTCCATACTTATTTGGGTATTGCACTTTATCATATATATATTTTGATATACTACTGCTTTGGGCAATATTTGCATTTTTGCACATGCACACTTTTTGCACATATATATTATTGTGCAAGGAGGTTTTCTTTGTGGCATATTACATTATATTTCTTCATATTATTAAATATATAATTTTCAGTTATTTATAATCAAATTAATTATAGCACTGGGAGTGTTTTAAATTTAATTTAAATTATATCACCATGAAATAATATCTATTTATTTAGATTTATTTATTTAATTTATATTTACACATAAGTATATATTATTTATCACTAAACACTCTTTTGAGGAGCGCGACACATTTAATAGCAAAAAGTGTTTTGGGGTGTAATTCTGAGTATGCCTATGCTTTATGAGAAAATTGGTAAAATGACAAACTTTGTGAAAAAAATGTCTTAATTTTCCAAAAAAAAAAAAAAAAAAAATTAAAGCATCAAAAAAAACAAACAAAAACAAAACAAAAAACTGTCCATGCCTATTCCTAAATACCCTGAACATTTTTTATTTTTTGGAGGAAAATAGAGTCATTTGGGGGTATTTGTACTCTCCTGTCATTTTAGGGCCTCAAGAAATGAGATAGGCAATCAGTACTGGATTGATCTGTTTTCAAACATATATACACCATAGTTTTTAAATACTATACTTGCACACAGACTAAATAATATACACATCAGCCCCAAGCCATTTCTGGTGCTTTTAGTTTGCATTTTAAAATCAGTATTTGTTTTTATAGAAAATGTCTTAGAATCCCCAAACATGATATATTTTTAAAAGCCAGAGGCCCTGGAGAATAAATTGTTTTGCATAATATCCATGTCACATAGTATTTGTGCAGAGGTTTTTTAAACACAATTTTTGGGGGAAAAAAAAAAAAAAACATTTTTACTTTTACTGCAAAAAAAAACAATACATAAGCCAATTGTTTTGTAAAATATAAAAAAGGTGATGTTGCACTGAGTAGATAAATACAAAACATTTCATGCTTTAAAATTGTGCATGTTCGTGCAACAACAACAAACAACATTTTCCAATTCATAGGCGAGGCTTTAAAAGCCTTTACAGGTTACCACTTTAGATTTACAGAGGAGGTCTAGTGCTAACATTACTGCCCATAATCTGATGATCGCGGTGATACCAACAATAGGCACTACCACTGACACCAACAACAGGGCACTAGTCCTCCCACATACCTCACATATGTGGGGTGATCTCTGTGTGTGTGCATGGGGGAACAACGTGTGCATAAACCTTTGCACATAAGAAAGGTGGGGGCATGTTAAATTTTTTTTTCTTCTCTTTTTGGTCACTTTTATTGCTGTCAAAAGGAATACAAACATCCCCTGTGACAGCAACAGATATGTGACAGGTATTTTTTAATGGAGGGATCTGTGTTTTTGAATGCTTTCAGATTTTTAAAAACGGTGCTGAAATCTGAAGTGAAGCCAGGTCATAGCTTCCGGTTTACAATACTCCCATCATTGGCTGTCTGGCCAGTTGACGGACACACTGGATGATCGCTCGGAACTCCCAGTGGGACAGGAGATCCCGAGAGAGGTGGCGTTTGTTTTATTTTTTTATTAATATAGTACAAAAAAAAAAAAAAAACAGTGGTGATTAAATACTACCAAAAGAAAGCTGTAAAAAAAAAAAAAAAAAAAAAAAATTTCATTTGGGTACAGAGTTGCATGACTGAGTAATAGTCATTCAAAGTGCGACAGCACCAAAATCTGAAACCTGGTCTGAACTAGAAGGTGGTGAAAGTGTCTGGTATACACATAGTTCGTTAAACTCAAAATCAAAAACGTTATATATTGCAGATTGCCAATCATTAGATGTGGTGGCTGCATTAGTTTTGGTTTTTTTTTTAGGCTTTTCCCTCTTCTGTTTTCACCTGGTGATCTGGCCAGTAACACACCTCCTGTATTAAGAGTGCCCTCCACTCTGGATGAAAGAGCACAGGGGGTAACTTTGGACAGCAGCATTGTCAGTCTGAGGGGAAGGGAGTGTTAGATGTACTAGCAGATTTAAATACACTAACAAATTGAAGCCAAACTCCAGCTCACACTTTATCAGAAGTTACTGCAAGTTTTTTTTTCCCTCTCTGTCAGTGCTAAAGAAAAAGTACATATAAAAATCCCATACTTCTCTTTGAAATGGTTTGTCTGAGTCCTCTACATTGTTACAGGTGTACCTCGGTTTACGAACGCCTCGGTTAATGTAATTTTCGGCTTACGAATGTTAATCCGTTGAAAACAATGCCTCGGTTTAGGAATTTTTTTCACAATACGAAGTGTATGTCGGTGATAATTTTTAAATACATTTGCCGGCTTTTTTTTTCCTTCACTATAGCTCACAGAATTAGCTGTCACTTTCCCTGAGCTAAAGGATACTTTATCTCTTTTATTTCTGGAAACTTTCTTTTAGCTGGGGGGGAGTGACAGCGGATTCTCTGAGCTATAGTAAAGAAAAAAAGACAAAAAAAAAAAGCCGGTAATTACATATAAAAACCGGCACTGACCTATAGCGATAGCGACTTTTTTTTTTTTTTTACTTTTTTCTGATCTCCAGAACGGATTAATTGGTTTTCAATGCATTCCTATGGGAAACTGCATTTTGGTTTACAAATTTTCCGCAATACGAGACGTCCCGAACAACGCATTCGATTCGTAAACCCAGGTACACCTGTATTATTATACAGGATTTATATAGCGCCAACAGTTCGCTCAGCGCTTTACAATATAAAGGGAGACAATACAGAACAATACAGTCCAGTACAAGACGGTTAGGAGGGCCTGATCCTTGGAGCTTACAATCTAAGAGGGAGGGGCTAGTGGTACAAAAGGTAATAACTGTGGAGGATGGACTGGTAAGAAGAATAGAAGATTCCATTATTAGCTGAAGGCAGGATAAGCTTCCCAGAAGAGATAGGTTTTCATTGATCACCTAAAAGTGGGAAGAGTAGATGATAGTTGGATAAATTGGGGTAGAGAGTTCCAGAGGACGGGGAGGCTCTGGAGAAGTCCTGGAGACAAGGGAGCTAGAGAGCAGGAGGTGGTGGGAGGAGCGGAGAGGATGGTTTGGGTGATATTTGGAGACAAGATTGGTGATGTAATTTGGGGCAGAGTTTTAAATGGCTTTATATGCTATTGTTAGTGTTTTGAATTTTATTCATTGGGCAACGGGAAGCCAGTGGAGGGATTGGCATAGAAGATAAAAGACATCCCTATCCCCCTCCCCCGGTAGAAGTGTCTAGAAGGGGGACAAGCAGCCAACACTCCGCTCAGCGGAAGATAAACAGAAGTCAGAGAAAACTTCCTCTTGTTCTTTTGAAAAACAACAGACTTACTGGCCAGATCACCGGGTAAAATAAAAAGGAGAGAAAGGAAAAAAAAGCCTAACAAAGAAAACGAATGCAGGCGTCACATCAAGGAATTGGTAAGCTGCAATATAATACAGGTTTGTGTTTTGGGTTTGATACCACTTCAATGGCCCTGTAATCTATTCTTCATCAGAGTTTCTTAATTGGTGTCCTCCTGCCTCGGTGAGCTCCCGAACCTCTCCTGATCCCTCTCACTCCCCTCTCAGGAGGGAACAGGGGAGGGTGGCTACCTTCACACATACAGCGGATCATAGGGAGCCAGTGTAGTCACCCTCTAACAGGAAGTCCGCTGACAGCCCCTATGAACAGGGATGTGGAGGAGGCGGAGAGCCATAGAAGGGAATTCCTGGGATAGAATTAGTGTCGGGTAAACTCTGCAGCTTTTATTGGAAAGTTCTATTCCTGGAGGTGAAGGAAAACATGTCCTATCCGGAGCTCCGTGTGGGGCCCCCAATACACCCCGCTGTGTCCCCTTACCCGCGGTGCTCGGTGTCCCCGGAGCTCCTGGAGGGATGCAGTTCACACCCCGGACAGGAAGTGGCCTGAGGCGCTGGAATCCCTTCACTCTCCTAATAAGGACAATTCCACTCTCCGCTGATACAGGGCACCACACTCCGACCAATCAGCGAGCAGCACAACGTCACTGGCTTCTACTTGTAGCCAATGAGAGGCAGTGGAACGCAGAAGCAGCCAGTGGGAGAGGAGCGGTGAGGACGCGGCTATATCGTAACTCGCTGGCCGGGAAGGAAGTTCTCTCTGACTTCTGTTTATCTTCCGCTGAGCGGAGTGGCGGCCGCGGCTTGTCCCCCTTCTAGTCACCTCTTCTACCGGGGAGGGGGAGGGATGTCTGTTATAATATACGGGCGGGGGAGGTTGTAACCGGTGGAGCCGAGGAAGAAGGCTTTGACTGTGCTGGAGCCTGAGAAGAGGAAGGCGATATATCAGTGGCCCTTTACTTGCCTTGTTCCGGCCCTTGGCTGCTATTCCACTGACACCAACAGGGGCACTTGTCCTCCCACTGACCCCAACAACGGGGCACTCGTCCTCCCACTGACCCCAACAACGGGGCACTCGTCCTCCCACTGACCCCAACAACGGGGCACTCGTCCTCCCACTGACCCCAACAACGGGGCACTCGTCCTCCCACTGACCCCAACAACGGGGCACTCGTCCTCCCACTGACCCCAACAACGGGGCACTCGTCCTCCCACTGACCCCAACAACGGGGCACTCGTCCTCCCACTGACACCAACAACGGGGCACTAGTCCTCCCACTGACACCAACAACGAGGAACTAGTCCTCCCTCTGACCCCAACAACGGGGGAACTCGTCCTCCCTCTGATCCCAACAACGGGGGAACTCGTCCTCCCACTGACCCCCACAACGGGGCACTAGTCCTCCCACTGACCTTAACAACGGGGCACTCGTCCTCCCACTGACCCCAACAACGGGGCACTCGTCCTCCCACTGACCTTAACAACGGGGCACTCGTCCTCCCACTGACCCCAACAACGGGGCACTAGTCCTCCCACTGACCTTAACAACGGGCACTAGCCCTCCCACTGACCCCAACAACGGGGCACTCGTCCTCCCACTGACCTTAACAACGGGGCACTCGTCCTCCCACTGACCCCAACAACGGGGCACTCGTCCTCCCACTGACCCCAACAACGGGGCACTCGTCCTCCCACTGACCCCAACAACGGGGCACTCGTCCTCCCACTGACCCCAACAACGGGGCACTCGTCCTCCCACTGACCCCCAACAACGGGGCACTCGTCCTCCCACTGACCTTAACAACGGGGCACTCGTCCTCCCACTGACCCCAACAACGGGACACTCGTCCTCCCACTGACCCCAACAACGGGGCACTAATCCACTGACACCAACAATGGGGCACTTGTCCTCCCTCTGACACCAACAACGGGGCACTAGTTCTTCCACTGACCCCAACAATAGGCACTACCATTGACCCCAACAACGGGGCACTAGTCCTCCCACTGACACCAACAATAGGCACTACCACTGACCCCAACAACGGGGCACTAGTCCTCCCACTGACACCAACAATAGGCACTACCATTGACCCCAACAACGGGGCACTAGTCCTCCCACTGACACCAACAATAGGCACTACCATTGACCCCAACAACGGGGCACTAGTCCTCCCACTGACACCAACAATAGGCACTACCACTGACCCCAACAACGGGGCACTAGTCCTCCCACTGACACCAACAATAGGCACTACCATTGACCCCAACAACGGGGCACTAGTCCTCCCACTGACACCAACAACGGGGCACTAGTCCTCCCACTGACACCAACAGGGGCACTAGTCCTCCCACTGACACCAACAACGAGGAACTAGTCCTCCCTCTGACCCCAACAATGGGGCACTAGTCCTCCCTCTGACCCCAACAATGGGGCATTTGTCCTCCCTCTGACCCCAACAATGGGGCACTAGTTCTTCCACTCTCCCCAACAATAGGCACTACCATTGACCCCAACAACGGGGCACTAGTCCTCCCACTGACACCAACAATAGGCACTACCACGGACCCCAACAACGGGGCACTAGTCCTCCCACTGACCCCAACAATGGGCACTAGTCCTCCCACTGACACCAACAACGGGGCACTTGTCCTCCCTCTGACACCAACAACGGGGCACTTGTCCTCCCTCTGACACCAACAACGGGGCACTTGTCCTCCCACTGACACCAACAACGGGGCACTAGTCCTCCCTCTGACACCAACAACGGGGCACTAGTCCTCCCACTGACACCAACAATAGGCACTACCACTGACCCCAACAACGGGGCACTAGTCCTCCCACTGACGCCAACAACGGGGCACTAGTCCTCCCGCTAACACCAACAATTTGGCACTAGTCCTCCCGCTAACACCAACAATGGGGCACTAGTCCTCCCGCTAACACCAACAATGGGGCACTAGTGCTCCCACTGACACCAACAACAGGCCACTAGTCCTACTGACACCAATTTTGGAGCACTATTCTTTCCACTGACAGCAATGATGGGGCACTATTCCTCTGTTTGTCACCAATGATAGGGTAGTATTCCTCCCACTGACACCAATGTTGGGGCACATTTACATCCCCTGACACCAACAGAGAGCTATTCCTCCCCCTAACACCAAAGATACATTGTTTACTCTCACTGATTCCAGGACAAATTTCTACTCCCAATGGCAACAGTACATCCCCTCCCCCTATAATTATATTGTTTTCCTTCTGCAAATTCTTGGATGTATTCCCTTATCCCCTCCAATAGTTTACATTCTATTGATGTTAGACTGACTGGTCTGTAGTTCCCAGGAACATGTCTCTACTTTTGTTGAATATTGTACCACATTTCGACAATCCGCTGGTGCCATTCCTGTCAGTATAGTGTCCATAAATCTTAGGAATAGCGGCTTGGCTATAACCTGACTTAGTTCTTTGAGGACTCTCGGGTGTAAGCCATCTGGTCCTGGGGATTTACTTGTGTTAAGATTTTCTAGTCTTTCCTGGACACTGGCTTCTGTTGGCCACACGAGTGCATTCTGTGATGTGTTACTAATGATGCAGTCTTGGTTACTATACCCATTTTCCATTGTAAAAAACTGAGGAAAAGAATGCATTTAGTACAGTTGCCTCCTCCTTATCATTTGTAACTTCCCTTCATCATACTTATGTGCCCAATATGTTCTGTGCTCATTTTTTTTACTGTTATTGTAGTTAAAAAATTTCTGGGGGTTTTTTGTTTTACTCTCCTCTGCTATTTGTCTCTTGTAGTCTATTTTAGGTGCCCTGATTGCGTTCTTACACTTTTTATTGCATTCATTGTAGTGTTGGAATGCTGACAATGACCCCACTGCCTTATATTTCGTAAAGGAAATTTATTTCTCTGTAGCCTCCCTAGCGGTCTGATTATGTCAATATTTCTGTGCTCAAAGCGGTACATTTTTTTGCATGGAAATATCTTTTTTTATTGTAGGCCTGTAATTTTTAGGATTTATTCACTGAAATCTGTCAAGTCTTGTAAACATCCCGGGTATGTTAAAATTTGAAACACAAAATCATACATTATAATTTAATAAATAATCATCAAAAATAATACATTTAATTAAATAATATAATCAAACCAAAAACACTGAAATTTGACATATAGCGCCAAGTTCGCACATCACTGAGCAAAGTCGCAAAATCCTTTTCAGTATCTGATGACGAATTTCCCCCACGAATCATCACTCAATTCTGCAAGTGGTTCTGATTTACTATCGCTGTTCTCTAGCTGGTCTAAAACCGCTTTTGACCTAAAGAGACGCTTTTTGGACACCATGGACATTTCTCAGTTTCCAGGCAGAAAGAACAGTAAAAAGCAGGCAGGGCGCAGGACAAAGCACTCGGGACGAAATGTATGTGAAATGGTTTGGAACAATAATGTTATACTATGTGATTTTAGTGAATGTCACTTTTTGACATTTTTAAATTTCCCGCCGTTCTGTCCCCGTACGTCCCGACGTTGCAGGGGACGGAACCCGGAGGACAGATGCCGACATCGGCCAGAGGAGATGGCTGGGGACATCGCGGGAGCGAAGGACAAGGTAAGTGCAGAAGGGATCACTGGAGAAGCGCTGCAGGGTAATCCCAAGTGTTGCTCGGGGTTACCACTTGTGGTGCTGAAACTTTACCCCGAGCTACACTCAGGAATACCTCCAGGGAGGTTAATGTTATTTTACATTAAAGTTTAGCAACCCAGGTTTAACCTTCGCCCTTTTATATGTATTGCCCATTGGAATACACTGGATAATAGCTTTATTAAGTGTTCTTGCATAGCAAGGAACACTTATTGTTATCTCACAAGTATATTCTAGTTCTTATTCTTATTATTATAGCAAATTTGCCACACTAACTCCTCCCACAGTTTTTACACTACAAAGACGTAGGATTGTTCCCGATCGGATTGCTATTACTTTGTGGAACGTTTCGCCGAATCATTCACGAAATATCGCGGTTTTTGTGGCGAAATTTTCCCATAGGAATGCATTGAGCAGCACAGCACAGCTAGAGTGTGCAAAGGAAAAATCAGAAAAATTAGAACATGATTTGTAAACTGCCATCACTCTTTCATTTTCAAGCCCACCTACACATATCTTATATCAAAACGTTCAGCTAACCCTGTTGCCACTAAAAATGTTCACGGCTAGGACATACTCCTGATAGTTTTCAGGATATGACCATTTGTTTGCACATCACCCCTCCCATTGACTTTCATTGAAACTCCACTGTAGACACCAGACATTTTAAGGGACGTTTTTAAACTGCGACTGTGCCTTCATTTTTTATCTTTCAGAGACATACTATACATCAAAATGTAGGTATTTTTCTTGTGATTGTCACAATATAAACCTTTTCACAGTAGCTTTTATACTTTTAAAACTACAAGCGTTTGAAGATGGCAATCGCCAGTGAACTTGCCAAGTTTAAAAAGCCTGTTTAGAGCACAGCTAATGACATTCCTGACAGAGTGAGTTGCTATAGCAACCAACATGACTCACACCAGCTGAGTCACACAGGCTGGACTGTGAGATGGTAAATACAAGCTGAAATGCATTTCTCCCTCTGTCAGGCTTGCAATGTGCACTGCTTACATGTCATCATTACTTGGTAAAGGTTGCGGCAAGAACACTTTACACAATTTCCCCAGAAATTGTAGATTTTCTAGTAATGAGTTGTTACAGCAGAATCCCCCCTCCCTCCCCCCCCCCGATCTTTCTAGGTAAGAAAACTGTCATTTTATGGGCAGTTGCCGTGGTCCTGCTCCCATGTCCAGCTATGGCATGAAAAGTCAGTTGGGAGCTCTCATAGGCACCCTGGTGACAGTTAGGATTGAATGTTACTGGCTGAACCTGCTCATTTGCATATCGTTGCAAAGGATTCTGGGAAATGGGTTTTGCCACCTCAGGGTTGATTAAATCTGAATGATTTGTGTTTTTAGTTGGTTTATAGAGCCAGAAAGATTTGGAAGTGAACATAAAAGCCAAAAGAAAGATTTTAAAGTTAAATTCAAATTTGACTCTCCATAGGTTGATATTTTGGTAGTTCGGGCGGTTTTATAAAGACTCGGAGCGTACTGAGTAGATGGAGAGGTTGGGAAAGCTCAATGGACACCAGGTTAGGATCTCTCTAGGGCCGTTTCAGTGCCACCGAGGTGAGGATTCCTCTGGGGGAGTTCATTGATACTGATGTGAGGATCTCTCTGAGGGAAATTCAGTGATTACTGACAGGAGTGATGCCAATAGGAGGATCTCCTTGGGGAGTTCAGTGATACTGACAATGAGGATCTCTCTGGGGAAGTTCAATGATACTGATGTGAGGATCTCACTAAGTGACACTGAAGGGCAATACAAACTTCTCTGAGCCTAGGCCCCGTTCCAGAACACTTGGAAGTTGAGCGTTGTTCCCTGCCTCTCTTTTTTAGGTGTTCCTGCATGGTTATCTCACATATACATTCTTATTATTATAGCCAAATTTACCCCCCTAACTCCTCCCACAGTGTTTACACTACATAGACAGTAATATACGTAAACGTGCGGATTGTTCCCGATTGGTGGGCTATCACTTTGTGGAACGTTTCCCCGAATGGTTCACGAATATTGCCGTTTTTGTGGTGAAATTGGTCCCATAGGAATGAATGGCGGAATGTTCAATACTAGAGTGGGAGCCGACAAAAGCTAGAGTGTGAGCTGAAAAATCAGAACATGATTTGTAAACTGCCATCTCTCCCTCATTTTCAAGCCCACCTACACATATCTTATATCAAAACGTTCAGCAATCCCGGCTGCCACTAAAAATGTCCACGGCTAAGCCATATTCCTGATAGTTTTCACAATATGACCATTTGTTTGCAACTCACGCCGCCCATTGACATTCATTGAAACTCCACTCTAGCCACCTCAAATTTTAAGGGGCATTTTTAAACTGCGACTTTGCCTTCATTTTTAATATTTCAGAGACATACTATACATCAAAATGTCTTGCGAGTCTCATTTATACTTTTAACCACTTCCCGACCGGCCGTTACATATAAACGGCCGGACGGTGGCACTGCAGGGTCGGGTGGCCGTTTATAAACGGCCTCCCCGCACCCTGCTTGTGCGCGCTGCCTGGGAGCGCGCAGCACCGCGATCCGGTGCCCGCTGTGTCCTCCGGACACAGTGAAACACCGATCGTCGGACGGGACCTCTGTACGAGGTCCCGATCATGTGATCACTGATTGGCCAGTCAGTGATCACATGCAAAGTAGTAAGCAAGATGTCACTTGTGACATCATTGCTTACTACGTGTGAAATCTGTGAATGATCACAGAGGTCACATGGTACAAGGCTATTCACAAAAGCCTTGTACCATGTGACAAGCTGTGACCAATCACAGCTCACTCAGTACTTCTCAATGAGTGCAGGAATGCACACAGAGAGAAAGAGAAATGATTGCTTTTACATCCTATATGGGTGTAAAAGCAATCAGTGTAAAAAAAAAAAAATCTTCATCACCCCCCACAAGTAGTACAGTGTCACCATGGTAACACTGTGCTGCTAGGGTGACAGTATGTAAAAAAAAATAAAAAATAATATAAATAAAATAAAAATGTAAAAAAAAAAATGTTTAAAAATTATAATTTTTGGTTATAACTAATTTGGATTTTTTTTTTTTTACTAAAAAGATAAAAACGGAATACATTTTGGCCAAGATTTATGATGAAATATTATTTGCAAAATTTTATTAAAAAAACACTTTTTTTTAAAATTTTTGACATTTCATTTACATAGCAAAAAAAATACAAATCCGAGGGGTGAATAAATACCACCAAAATAAAGCTTTATCTGTCTCAAAAAATGGTAAAAAATTCATTTGGGTACAGTGTTGCATGACCGCGCAATTGTCATTCAAAATGTGATAGCGCTGAAAGCTGAAAATTGCCCTGGACAGGAAGGGGGGAGGAAAGCTTCCGGACTGGAAGGGGGGGGGGGGAGGGAAGCTTCCGGACTGGAAGGGGGGGGGGAGGAAAGCTTCCGGACTGGAAGGGGGGGGGGAGGAAAGCTTCCGGACTGGAAGGGGGGGGGGAGGAAAGCTTCCGGACTGGAAGGGGGGGGGAAAGCGTCCGGACTGGAAGGGGGGGGAAAGCGTCCGGACTGGAAGGGGGGGGGGGAAGCGTCCGGACTGGAAGGGAGGGGGAAGCGTCGGACTGGAAGGGGGGGGGAAAGCGTCCGGACTGGAAGGGGGGGGGAAAGCGTCCGGACTGGAAGGGGGGGGGGAAGCGTCCGGACTGGAAGGGGGGGGGGAAGCGTCCGGACTGGAAGGGGGGGGGGAAGGGGGGGGGAAAGCGTCCGGACTGGAAGGGGGGGGGGAAAGCGTCCGGACTGGAAGGGGGGGGGGGAAGCGTCCGGACTGGAGGGGGGGGGGGAAGCGTCCGGACTGGAAGGGGGGGGGGGGGAGCGTCCGGACTGGAAGGGGGGGGAAAGCGTCCGAAGATGTTGAAGATGGCAACCACCAGGGAAGTTGGCAAGTTGGAGCAGTTTGTTTATAAAAGCCCCTTTAAGCTTGCTGTGACTGAGTGAGTTGCTATAGCAACCAACGATGACTCACCAGGCAGCTGAGTCACCAGGCTGGACTGTGAGCTGCTAAATACAAGTTGAAATGCATTTCTCTATCAGGCTGGCCATGTGCACTGCTTACATTTCATCAATCACTTGGTTACGGTTGGATGCAAGAACACTTCACACAATTTCCCCAGAAATTGTACCTTTTCTAGTTTAATATGTTGCTAAAGTATTCCCATTTTTGATTAGTGTTCAGTGTTATAAGGATACGTTCCCATTTAATATCTTGTAGTGCTGAGCATAGTTTATAAAAGTTGGCTCTTTTAAAGTTTAGTGTTTGTACTACCCATGTGCCTCCTCTTCCTATAGTTTATGCTGAATGTAATTATCTATTGATAGCTGGTTCCCAAGCTGTCCCGTATTTCAACATCTGTGACCTGATCTGTGTTATTTGCAATTAGTAGATCTAGCAATGCATTCTTTCTAGTCGGGGCATTGACCAATTGGCACATGGCTTTGTCCTGTAAGACATTTAAGAAATGACAAGCCTTAAATTAACTAGCTGTTCCTTCTGCCCAGTCAATATCTGGATAGTTGATGTTTCCCATTATGATAACATTGCCCTGCCTCGCTTCCATTTCTAACTGTGACAAGAGATCCAACTCCTCCCCATCCTTCAGTTTAACTTGTTGCCGACCGCAGATAGCCGAATGACGGCTGCACTGCGGCCGGCCAGTTCTGAGTGGACGTCATATGACGTCCCCCCAGAACGCCCTCTCCTGCGCGCCCCAGGGGGCGCACACCCGGCGATCTCCGTGATCGCTGTGTCCTACGGACACAGCTGATCACGTGATGTGGTAAAAGGCCAATCACAGCGGCCTTTTACCACCTGATCAGCGGTGTCCAATGACACGCTGATCAGAGGGAAATGCAAGTGCCGGTTCTCGGCTGCACTTTCCTCACGCTGTCAGATCGTGAGGAAAGTACTGCCGAGAACCGGCAGTTGTCACAGCGGGGATCGGCACCGATCATCAGGGCATTGATGATCGGTGCCCAGCAGTGCCACCCGCAAGTTCCGCCCACCTGTGCCCAGCAGTGCGCCCACTAGCTCCGCCCACCTGTGCTCAGCAGATCACCCACCTGTGCCCAGCAGTGCACCCACCTGTGCCACTCTGCAATGTCACACACCTGTGCCCAGCAGTGCCACCCACCTGTGCCCAGCAGTGCCACCCACCTGTGCCCACCAGTGCCACCCACCTGTGCCCACCCACCAGTGCCACCCACCAGTGCAGCCCAGCGGTTGTGCCAGTTAGTGCCGCCAGTCAGTGCCCAGCGGTTGTGCCAGTCAGTGCCGCCAGTCAGTGCCCAGCAGTGATGCCAGTCAGTGCCGTCTATCAGTACCCATCATCAGTGTCACCTATCAGTGCCGCCTATCAGTGCTGCATATTAGTGCCGCCTATCCGTGACACCTCATTAGTGCTGCCTATCAGTGCCGCCTATCCGTGCCACCTCATTAGTGCTGCCTATCAGTGCCCTTTAGTGCTGCCTATCAGTGCCCATCAGTGCCGGCTATCAGTGCCCATCAGTGCTGCCTCATCAACGCACATCAGTGAAGGAGAAAAATTACCTGTTTGAAAAATTTTATAATAGAAACAAAGAAACTTTTTTTTTTTTTTTTAATTTTTGGCAATTTTTTATTTATAGCGCAAAAAGTAAAGCGCCCAGTGGCGATTAAATACCACCAAAAGAAAGCTCTATTTGTGAGAAAAAAATGATCAAAATTTCATATGGGTACAATGTTGCATGACCGCGCAATTGTCAATCAAAGTGCGGCAGCGCTGAAAGCTGAAAATTGGCCTGGTAAATAAGGGGGTATAAGTGCCTGGTAGGCAAGTGGTTAAGGGGCCTCTAGCATACCCCCACTATTATTTTCCAGCTTGTCTCTTCCCTTTGGAGTTCCACCCACAAGGATTCTACTTCCCACTGCACTGCAAATCATTTTTGATATACAAGCAACCTCTCCTCTTCTTCTGTCCTCCCTGTCCCTCATATACAAGGAATACCCCTGGATAGATGCTGAAAAAGAAAAGAAAGTCATTGTTGAAAGAAGTCCCGTTTGTAGTTTGCGAGAAGCCTTATGGGGGACTCAGCAAACGTGGAAGAAGGTGCTCTGGTCAGATGAGACCAAAATTTAACTTTTTGGCCTAAAAGCAAAACGCTATGTGTGGCAGCTAAAACTATTGCTTATAACAGTGAACTTAACTATTAAAAGCAGTAACAGTGTAAAAAAAAAATCCCTGATCACCCCCCCCCCAGAGTAGTACAGTGTCACTATGGTATACTACAAATTGCAAGCTATGCTATAAAACCTGTTTTGTCCCTGGTTTGCATTTGGTACAGAGTTGATGGCTTCAGCTTTTTTTTTTTTTTTTTAGGCTTTTGATAGATTTTAGTTCTCTTGTCTGCTTCTTCCATCGCAAATCAATCATATTGGGCTGCTGCTGTATGTAAGGCAAGTAATTGTGTAAAAGCAAGCACAATGATTACACCTGCAATTTACATTGCTGCCACAATACAGTGTTGCTGATGCTTTCTTAGAAAATCTTAATATTCTGTAAAACTGCATACAGCTTTCTGGCATCCCTTTGCATGAAAAGACAAATAGACTCTCTCATCATTGTACGTTAATTTTTCAAAAATCTTTTCCCCATTAGTACATCTCCACTCCCCCCCCCCCCCCCATTTCCCATTTCCCGTGCTCTTTGTTTGACAATCCTTTGCCTGATAATCTTGGAAATGGCCAAAATTGATTTTAAAGATATGGATTCTATTGGCTTTATTGGGGTTCATATTTATATATCTGTTGCGCTGCGCAAACTGTTAAACTGTTGGCGCTATATAAATCCTGTATTATAATAATAATAATAATAATAAAATGTGCATTTCAGCACAGTTTGATGAACCGGATATCGTATGTACTCTCCAGCGCCTCAGGAAATGCAAAGCCAAGGGAACCAGGACAGCGACAACCAAAGGAAATGCTTCAGGGGTGCAGCCCTCCTCAGATGGGGAGATCAGCCACTAGATAAAGAATAAACAGGTGGCGCACACACCTAGTGCACTGTAAATAACCCCCTCCAACTCCTCACCCTAGAACAAGTAGAGTTGGAGCTCTCCTCCCAAGGCATTTAGCCATGGTTATTTACCGCTTGACCTTCATACTGGCTGGTCAGCAGCTCTGAGGAAAGGGACTCGTCCCCGAAACGTGTAAGCCATTTGACCGCACTAACAGTTGGAACACCTTGCCATTGTGGCCATCTTCATAATGCAACTGCTTTTTAGATACATGCTTCATCTGTATGTTTTTATCCTTTACCTTTGAATAAACCTTGGATAATGCACTAGGTGTGTGCGCCACCTGTTTACAGTTTGATGAATATTCCTTTATTCTAACCAAGGTACATTCAATTATATTATACACAGCAACAAATCACCCTATAATATCCCAGAAAAGTTATCCACCTCCACCCTTGAAGGCCAATTAAGCAAAAAAATATATAAAACTTTTCCCTTTAACAAATAAATAAAAATAGAATAAAACCAACATAAAAATTGTCCAAAATTTCAAAAAATAGTCCCCACAATTGTAAATAATAGTTCTCTTTCTTCTTTCGTCAAAAAACTCCTTCTCAATACCCTCAAATCCTGATGACAGTACACCCTATATAAGAAACAACAGGGCATAACACCACTCTGGGTTAATTTCTCCTCATAACGATTTCATCCAGTACTAGGGTTTTTCTTCCATTATCCTCACAAGAAAATCCACAGTCACAGATAGTAGATAAAATATCCTCCTTTATTTGGTAACTCACATTAAAATTTCAGTGAAGCAGCTCCTCCTCACAGGGATACAAGTGTAGACAAATTCAGGGAAACATTGGCCACATGTTCCCACTTCCAAGATGGCCGCGATCGCACTTCTGGTCAGCGTCGATACGTCTGACGTCACCTGTTTCTGACGCGTTTCGTCACTTCGTATGACTTTTTCAGAAGGGTCGATCGCGGCCATCTTGGAAGTGGGAACATGTGGCCAATGTTTCCCTGAATTTGTCTACACTTGTATCCCTGTGAGGAGGAGCTGCTTCACTGAAATTTTAATGTGAGTTACCAAATAAAGGAGGATATTTTATCTACTATCTGTGACTGTGGATTTTCTTGTGAGGATAATGGAAGAAAAACCCTAGTACTGGATGAAATCGTTATGAGGAGAAATTAACCCAGAGTGGTGTTATGCCCTGTTGTTTCTTATATAGGGTGTACTGTCATCAGGATTTGAGGGTATTGAGAAGGAGTTTTTTGACGAAAGAAGAAAGAGAACTATTATTTACACTTGTGGGGACTATTTTTTGATATTTTGGACAATTTTTATGTTTTTTATGTTGGTTTTATTTTTATTTATTTGTTAAAGGAAAAAGTTTTATATATTTTTTTGCAAGGTACATTCAACTCATCACTACAGCTTACATACCTCAGTTTTAGAGCCATGGCCTCCTCCACTCTGTACAGCCGTTTAACAAAAATCTCTTTAACATTGGTTGTAATTGCATACGGAGTCACCAGTCCCCTGAGCCATACATGGAGTCATGAGTTAAAGCCTACTCAGCCTGTGGGCACCCATTCAGTCACTGTAGATTAGCAAATGTTTAGACAAAAGTACAGCTTGCACAGTTGTACATATTCCTCTTCCAGGGGCATATCCTCTGTGTGCAGTGCATATGGGCCCAAGGCATGTGGGGACCACTGTGCACAACAAATGTTGGGAAATGCCACTCCGTCCCCCCTTCTTTGTTTCTGCTGTAGCTAAGCTCTTCACAGGCAGCTGCAGCAGAAACACTGTTTAAGCCACGAAAGGGGCAGGTGCTAAAGGCTGACATGGGGAGTGAGGGAGCCAGAGCTATGATTGGTAAGCCAATCATAGCCCTGTTCCCTTACTGCCCCCTCCCCAGCGTAAACAGTGTTTCTGCTGCAGCTACCAGTGACAAGTGCAGCTGCAGCAGAGACGGAGAAAGGGGAGTTGCTTGTCTCTGTTATCCTTCTTCCCTAGACTCCACCAAGTACTTGGGGTACTGCAGCTCTGGCTCTTCTCCTATTCTCTGGTCCAGTAGGTAGGGCTATGGAAAGCTGCAATTTAGCCCTGTGTACTGGACAAGGGAATAAGAGAATGGGAGAAGAGCCAGAGCTGGCGTACCCTGAGAACTGTGAAGAGTCCAGAAAGGAGGACAGAGGTAGGCAGTGCAGAGTGGGGCTGGTTGGACTGTGAGACACAGGGCCACTTACTACTGCACTCTGTGTCATTACTGACCTCTGAACTCTGCATCACTTATTTTTGACCTCTGATCTCTGTAGTAAGTGACACAGAGTTCAAAGGTCAGTAGTAGGTGACTAAAGTCAGTAGTAATGCAGAGTTCAAGGGTCAAGAGTAAGTGATGCAGAGTTCAGAGGTCAAAAGTAAGTGACTCAAGGGTCATTAGTGACATAGAGTTCAGGGGTCAGGAGTAAGTCATGGTGAGGGCAGTAGCAAGTGATGCTGAGTTCGGAAGTTGGGAGTGAATGAGGCAGAGCGCAGGGGTCAGCAGTGACACATTTCAGGGGTCAGTAGTAACAGTTCGGGGATCAGGAATAAGTGGTGCAGAGGTCAGTACAAAGTAATGCTGATTCCAAGGGTCAGGACTAAGTGACATAGAGAGCAGGGGCAGAAGTGACTCAGAGGTAAGTAGCAATTGACACTGAGGTCGGGGATCAGTAGTGACTCAGAGATTAGGGTTAGTAGTAAGTGAGGTCAGGGATCAGTAGTAAGTGCTTCAGAGGTCAGTAGTAAATCATGCAGAGTTCAGGGTTAGTAGTAAGTGAAGCAAAGGCCAGGAGTCAGTATTAAGTGACTCAGGGGTCAGAGGTCAGTAGTAACTTGCCTACTACAAGGAATGCCCATGCCTGCAGACTGCCACTCACTGCTCAGGGAGTGATTTTTGTATAACTCCTCCTAAGAGGCAGTCCACTCTTGGGCTGAGGGCTTTTGAGAGGAGTACTGAGCCAGGGTGCTGTGATCTTTTCAGGAAGCTCCGTACGGCACCCCGCCAGCCCCTCCCACCAGTCATGATCTGGCTGCATTGCAAAGAGAAGCACAAAGACCCAGTGATAATGGCACGGGGTCTAAAGTATGTCATGTATGTCTTTTGATGATGAGGGAGGGAGGAACCAGGGAAGACAAAATATAATCAGATAAACTTCAGCTTTAATCTTATTTTCTGATAGAATCTTTATTGTAAAATAGAAATGTATCAGTAAACACATTATAAATAGTTATATGAACTATTAGACGTGGAATGTGTTCTGTGCAGGATTTTCAGATGTATGTCTGGAATTGTGCGATTATTTGTAAATTGTAAAAAGCTTTATTTGTCTCAAGAGCTCCAAATGACTCTAAAATATGATGGCAACGTGACATAGTCTGCATGAAATTTAACAAACACCTGATGAGACGTGCTATTGATTGGAGCAATATTTCCATCCTAAAAAGAAAAGAGAGACAGTAAATAGTATTGATCTGTATGGCTTCATTCTCATTTGCATGAATAGGGCTACGGGATTGGCATTAGGTATTAAAGTGGTTCTAAAGGCTGAACCATGCATTCTCTGCATGAAAGTAAAAAGCCTTCAGTATTCAGCTCTTCTTCAAGCCCCCTTAATACTTACCTGAGCCCCGGTTACAATCCAGCGCCGTGCACGAAAGAAGAGGCGCGCTCTGCTCTCTCCCTCCTCATTGGCTCAGACACAGCAGCAGGAGCCATTGGCTCCTGCTGTTGTCAATCACAGCCAGTGCGGAGGGCGGGGCCGAGCCACACTGTGTGTTTATAAACACATAGAACCAGCTCTGGAGTTATCACGGTACAAATCCCTCCCACAGCAAGTGGCCTGCTACGGGGAAACTCAGCAGGGGAGGGAGGAGCCAGAAGTGTCAGTGGGGGACCTGAGAAAAGGAGGATCAGGGCTGCTCTGTGCAAAACTATTGCACAGAGCAGGCAAGCATGACATTTATTTATTTATTTATTTTAGGTACTTATATAGCACCATCAATTTACACAGCACTTTACATATATATTGTACATTCACATCAGTCCCTAACCCTCAAGGGGCGTACAATCTAAGGTTGCTAACTTACATCCATACTAGGGACAATTTAGACAGGAGCCAATTAACCTACCAGCATGTCTTTGGAGTGTAAGAGGAAACCAGAGGAAACCCACGCAGGCACAGGGAGAACATGCAAACTCCAGGCAGGTGGTGTCGTGGTTGGGATTCAAACCAACGACTCTAGTACTGCCAGGTGGAAGTGCTGACCATTTAGCCACTGTGCTGCCCGTATGTTTGTTATTTTAATTTAAAAAACAAATGTTTACAATCACTGGCATCATATGGCATTCCTCCCCATTACCACCACTATACATGAAGGTAAATTACAAAAATAAGTCATTTGTACAATGTAAAAGAATATTTAAACCAAAGAATAAAAAGTATAACATTTTACAACTTACCAGTCCCTAGATACAGTGGCTGCATTAGTTTTCACTTTTCAGGCTAAGAACATTTAAGTACAGAAAATATCTGTTGGTCTTGCCGGACATGTAGTGTCCTTGTCACTTTCTATAAGCTGCTTTTTATGTAAAACTACTCATCTCCCCCTGTTTACCATGCCATGGAGATGAATAAAAGCAGACATAATTAATGTCCAGTGACATTAGTGACAACCATAGCTCCTTCCAAAGATACACTGAAGGAGTTGCCACCCACAGACAGAAGTGCATAAAGAAAAAAACAAATGCAGCCACCACATTGAGGGAAAGCTGAAATATATTTTTGACTTTGGGTTTAGATAGACTTTGAGGTGTATACAACATAGCATAGTGCATACCCTGCAAGGAGCGAGAGCTGACACTGTGTTCAGAATCCACACCACCACTCCCCTCCCATGCTGGCTGAGCTGGGTATGGAGCAATTTGAGAAATAAGAGCAATGTTCAACTCCTTGATGACGGTCTATGGCTCCCTATAGTGGAAGCAGCAATGGTGGCATATACTAGCAATGAAAGGAAGCCTTTCCTCAGGAAAACAGGGAGGTTGCCATTACTGACATTTCATTCTGAAAATACCACTTGACTGGCTGTCATGACAATCCTGATTTTTCATAAACACAAAAATAGCTGGAACTCCGCTTTAAGCCTTTACAAGCACTATTATTTTGTGCATACACTGCTGCAATTCCCATATTGGTGTCCAGATGGCGCTCATGTTGTAAAATTAGATTTAAAATTGTAACTAAAGGCAAAACCTTTGGGGGGTTTTTTTGTTTTGTTTTAGTTTTGGATAAATGGAGGGAGATTAGAATGCTGGTCAGTTTTTATTTCTGTCTGTGTCCCTGTTAGGGAGATTCACCCTTCTTTTTGTTCTGTTTACCGTTATCTTTGAAAGTGAAATGCAAAAAAAATCCCATATTTTGGATTGACACCGAAAGAGTAACAGAGAAGAAATCTTCCAATGGGGACACTAGTTCTGGTGACACCATGGGAATCCCTTACTTTGGGATTTTCTCTCACTTCCTGTTGTGGCTATGGAACAGGAAGTGAAGGGAAATCTCCACAGTGGTACACATAAGAAAAAACCTGACAGGGGTTATAACCCTCCCTTACACTATCCAAAATGAATAAAAAAATGTTGACTTTGAAAATTATGTAATATATTGCTGCTTGCTAGTCCTAGGATTCTTAGATGTGGTGTCTGCATTTGTTTTGTTTTTATTTCAATTTTTTTCCACCAGGTGATCCTGCCAGTAACACACTTCCTGTCCTAAGGTGACAACACACAGGGGTGTATTTACCACAAGGCAAACTAGGCATTTGCCTAGGGCGGCATTTTTTAGGGGGGCAGCACTGCCCCCTGGAAGGGGGGGACATATGCAGCATGGGGACCAGGTGGGATCCGAGAAAGGCTGTGGGGTGCTTGATAGTGTATGCACAGCCCAACTGTCGTTCTCGGGGATGTCCAGAGCTGTGTAGGTGAGTGTCTCTCTGTCGCCATGGGGGGGTGAGGGGGGGGGTAGATGTGGAAGGGTCTCTCGGGTGGGGATGGGGCAGGGGTGTAGTTGGTCACTGTCGGGCTCTCTCCCCGGGGAGGGGGGAGGGGGGGGGGGGGGGGGAGTCTGGTGTTGATCGGTGTCGGGCTCTCTTTGCTGGGGAGGGGGGGCATCCGATTTTTGTGTTGCCTAGGGCAGCACAAAACCTAAATACACCACTGACAACACACACTCACTTTACTGTATCTATGGAGGAGCAGTGTTGACACCCTAGGACAAGACTACAAAACACCTCCCTCATAACAAGAGGAAAGTGATCTGTAGTTTACAGAAAGGAAGTTTATAGGAAGTTACCAGCTCACTAGATTTCTGGCAGGACCAACAACTATGTTTTGCACCTAATGAACAGCTATAACAAAATGCTTTCAGTGGTATTAGAACAGACACAAAGGGTTTGATTTACTAAAGACAAATAGACTGTGCACTCTGCAAGTGCAGTTGCTCCAGAGCTTAGTAAATGAGGTAAAGCTTCACTTTACAAAAAATATCCAATCACGCGCAGGGAAAATAAAAAAAATGCATTTTTGCTTGCACATGATTGGATGATGGAAGTCAGCAGAGCTTCTGCACATTTACTAACCCCTTGGCGCCAAGTGTATGCAAATTAGCGACCCCACTGGACTGGGCTTTTTCCCGTGGGACCGCTAATTTGCGTACCTGTCAGTGAGACCCCCGGATCCCATTCTTACAATCGGGACCCGAAACTCCTGGTTCCAGGTTACATGATCGCTGTGAAAGCCTCCGATTGGATATCACAGTGATCAGTCACTGTGAAGCCCACACCCCCTTGGTTTCTCTCAGAATGGAGGAGAGAGATACATTGTATCTCTGTCCTTTCAGAGAAAAAAAAAAGTCTTTGTCAAAAAAAATAAAAAACAATATATAAATATATATATATATATATATATATATATAAATAAATAAAAATACCTACATCAAGGTTTGGGTCAGGGTCAAGGGTCAGGATTTTTTTTATTAATTTTTAAATTTAGTGTCAGTGGCAGGGAAAAAAAAAACAAAATTCACACTATTGTTTTTGGCCTGTACTACAAGTACAACCAACAACTAACATACACATATGTGGTATGGCTGCAATTGTAAGGAACAGGAGAAATTGTTTTGGGTTGTTTTTTGGTGGTTGGTTATGGTTGGAGCAAGAAATATACAGCTAAATTTAGAAAAAACATTTTTTTTAACTGTTTTGGGTCAGTTTTCCTTTGATAATTAAAAAAAATCAGGAGATATCCATTACCATTTACCATCAAATGAAAGCCCAATTTGTCCTGAAACAAACGCGGTATAATCCACCTGGATGCACAAAGTAGTTGTGATGATAGGTACAGTTTTGCTAACACATGTCAACGTTGCAAAATTGTGCTTATGCATTAAGTTTTGTGAGAAGGGGCTTAGCTCTGGAGCAACTGCACTTTTCAGAGTGCACAGTCTATTTTCCTTTAGTAAATCAACCTCATAGGGAGCAAATAATGAAAGTTTGTTGTTAGAGATTGCATACACTTTAAATAAATAGCATTTAGGTATAGAAGACCCATAGCAAAAGAAATATGCAGAGTGCCATTGCTGACCTCTCCTTATTAAAAATGATTCATGTTTCTTGGTCATACTGATCCAGTGACTTCAATCCATTTTAAAGTGATAAAACCTTTTTGTCTTCCAATAAAAAAGATGTTATACTTACCTGCTCTGTGCAATGAGGTTGCACAGAGCGGTCCATTACCTCCTCTTTAGCGTTCCCCCGCCAGCGTTGTCCGCTCCTTCCTCTGGGTGCCCCCTCAGCATCTGTGCAGGCGTGATCCAAGTCCATAGACTCACACAGCACGTCTCAGCCACAGCTCCTGTTCCCTCCTCACAGGATTTGACTGACAGCAGCAGGAGCCAGAGACCTCCTGTGTGACCAGGAAGAAAGAGTAGCTGCAGCCGGGACAGCGCAGGATCAGTGACAGGAGACAGGTAAGTGTTTAAGGACGAGGAGGGAGTGAATGCACATTAAGGTAAAAAGCATTTTGACTTTAGAACTACTTCAAATCTCTTGCTGTAGCCAGTATGCAGATCAAACGTTCTTACTTCACTGGCTGCATGCTTGTTCTGGGTCACAGAGTTGGATTATTGAAGCTAAAGAATCACCAATGCAGCCAAGAAATTAACGTTTTTAGAAGTGGGTGAGTCTGTATATTTCTTTCACAGCTAGTTGAAGAATTCTGGTGAAAACTTACCAGACCACAGAATGTCCTAATTAATGGAGAGCTAGAGGAAGGTCCATTGTAAAATTTGAGATAATTATTGGAGCAGTCTCCAGGATCATCAATGCTGAATGCTGCAAGGTGTATTCGTACTGCTCTTCTCGCGGGAGCCACAATTGTCCATTCACAGTCAGTGTTGTTACTGTAAGTGCCAGGATAATCAGGACTGGTAAATGATCCATGATCTCCGAGCAGAGTCCCCCCGCAACCTGCAAATGGTAAACCACATGCAACAAAATTATATTGTTGTTTCAGCTATTTGTATTTAGGTAGACATAAAACCATATCAATACCAGTGTAGGGGCAGATGTTTGTGCTTTAACTTTACAAAATTGCATTCATAAATCTCAAATATACAGGGGAAAGGCTTCTTTACAGTAAGAGCTGTAGAGTAGTATTGTTGTAACCATCACTAGGTATAATAAAACGTTTAATTTCAGTACTCGCATGGAACATTACCATCATACCAAACAGATTTTTTAAAAATCTTTAAAAGCATAATCATTTATTTACTCATTATATGCAGAAGGACTAAAACATACTATAATCAATGTAAATTGTTTTACTGTCATGGTATATTATGCACAGTATATATGATTCAATATTTGCTCTATTGTACATATGTAACAGAATCTGGAACCACTATCAATAAAATTCATTGTCAGGGGTCCCAAGAAAGCCAATTCAGACCACGAAATGCGTAGACACATACATGGATGATATTGTAGTGGCACATCATTCTGTGACAATACTAGTGGTCTTGTAGTAGCATATTGTTATATATATATATACTGATCAGCCATAAGTTTATGACCACTGATAGGTTAAGTGAATAACATTGATTTCCTTGTTACAATGGAATCTGAAAGTCAGTGGGATATATTTGACAGCAAGTAAACTTGTCCCTGAAGCTGATGGGTTCAAAGCAGAAAAAAATGGGCATCACAGTTTGTTGTGTATGGGGCTGTCAGGACGCCTATGTTAATTTTTGTCCTCGACCTTCAATGGGCACGTGAGCATCAGAACTTGGACCATGGAGCAATGAAAAAAGGTAGCCTAGTTCGGTGAATCACATTTTTTTACATCATGTGGATGGCCAGGTGTGTGTGTGTCATTTGGGGAAGAGATGGCACCAGGATGCACTATAGGAAGAAAGCAAACTGGCAGAGGCAGCACAATGTTTTGGACAATCTTCTGCTGGGAAACTTTGGGTCCTGCCATTCATGTGGAAGTTACTTTGACATGTACCACCTACCTAAACATTGTTGCTGATCAAGTACACCCCTTCAGGGAGACAGTATTCCCTGATGGCAGTAGCATCTTTCAGCAAGATAATGGCCCCTGTCACACTGCAAAAATGGATAGTTTGAGGAACACCATAATAAGTCTGAAGTGTTACTTTGAACTCCAAATTCTCCAGATTTCAATCCAATGAGCATCTGTGGGATGTGCTGGAGAAACAAGTCTCATACATGAAGGCCTCACCTCACAACTTAAAGGATCTGCTACTAATGCCTTCATGCCAGATACTACATTCAGAGGTCAAGTGGTGTCCATGTCTCAATGGGTCAGGGCTGTTTTGTCAGCAAAAGGGGGACCTACGCAATACTAATTGGGTGGTCTTATGGCTGATCATTGTATATATCTATCCATATACAGTGGATATATAAAGTTTACACACCCCTGTTAAAATGTCAGGTTTCTGTGATGTAAAAAAATGACACAAAGATAAATAATTTCAGAACTTTTTCCACCTTTAATGTGACCTATAAAATGTACAACTCAATTGAAAAACAATCTGAAATCTTTTAGGGGGGGAAGTATACATAAAAAAAACTAAAATAATGTGGTTGCATAAGTGTGCACACCCTTAAACTAATACTTTGTTGAAGAACCTTTTTATTTTATTACAGCACTCAGTCTTTTTGGGTATGAGTCCATCAGCATTTTCTCTCAGAAAAGGAGGATATAATTCGCACAGGCTTACCAAAATTGGACAATAAAAGATAGGAAAACCATTGCCTGGTCTGATGCCTCTTGATTTCAGCTGTGACATTCAGATG